>NC_056716.1:19779068-19780751 GCF_018831695.1 Puntigrus tetrazona
GTCTTTAACTGAACTACTACACGCAAATTCAAGCTTCCTTGAAACTCTAATCACATAATGCATCACAAAATCCTTTGTAGTATCTCTGACCTGCACATCAAGTAACTGTGCGTAGTCCTGATGAGCTTTCCGCAGCTGTCTGTTCTCCTCTCGAAGGTTGTACACATTCTCTACAAAGAGGAAATCTGGTGATGAAAGACTCTAGCAAATGTATGCGGTCAACCGCATTTTATGTGGCTGGAAATGGATTTGGTCTGAGCTTTAAATCTGATTCCTCTGAATACACACAAGAGTAGCACACAGATTCACCTTTCAGTCTGGAAATTTCAACCTCCTTCTCCCTCTGCAGGTTGTCTATTTCCAACCTGTGCTCATCCAGAACACGTTCATGATGCTGCCCTTGATTCTGGTGCTTCTCTTGAAGTTCATAGTATTGCATCTTCAAGTCTTCATGCTGGGACTGATGCAGTGGTGTGCAAACGATATCGCAATTATTATATTTAACATCGTCCGCAAGTAAAACACCACAATCAAAAACGTTCATTATTCCGTCTCACCTTCAGTATTTGATGCTCTGTCTGCAGGGCATTCAGTCGATAGGTTGATTCTTGCTGTTAGGTTAAACAAAACTGTAAGTTATTATGCATCCACAACAGCTGACAGCAGCTCTATCATGTTTACACATCATTAGTAATCAAAACACCATACGTTTTAAATTACCTTTTCTTTGTTGAGGGCCTTCTGTGATTCCCGCTTAAACACAAGCAAATCTATGATGTATTGACAATCAATAGAGGCTTTTAAAAACAAACGTGAAGCAGACTGCATTCAGCACAACCTGGACTCATTATCATTCATTATCTATCATCATTATCAAATCGCATCCAGATTAAGTGGGTTGTGTATATCAGGAAATCAATTATTGTGCAAATGAACAGGACATTACCCTCTTCAGCCTTCTTATGCTCAAGCCTTTCCTTCTGGAGGGATTTCTCTAGTTTAGAATGATGCTCATATACCACTGAAAAGAGAAATAAAAATATACTTTTTATAGGTTGCATTTCTCATAGGAAATATATTGTCATACGATGTAAATACATATATTAAACGTCAATATAAAAGAGAGATGTGTATTTAAAAATGTATTACGAAAACCAGGATCTGCTTTTTGGAATTAAATATTTTTGTATTGTATACACGATGTGTTAATATAGCTGCATGTATGGATAACACACACAGACACACACACACACACACACACACACACACACACACACACACACACACAAACGGTAACTATACATATACTAGAATTTCCCTTTCCTTTTTAAATGATATTATTTTCTGGATATTTGTGTTAATTTTATACCCAAATCACTACTGTAATGCAATTCTCATTCCTATTGGAATAACATATAAACATTACATTAAAATTATTAATATAAGTTAAGTTATAACTTATATGTTATTTATTTAAAGGGAATAACAAACACTGGTATTGGTTAGAATATACAGGTAAAATGAACTTAATTCTTCTGAAAATGATTTCACAATGTAAAAAAGCCAGTGGTAAATATATGCTAGAGACGTTTTCCTTTGGCAATAAATGTGACTTGGACTTTTTATGAGATTCACCTTGATATAATGAACAGTATAATCTGGCACAGCAAGGTGAAAATCCTC
>NC_056716.1:19780851-19783273 GCF_018831695.1 Puntigrus tetrazona
TATAATGATATTTTTTATATATATTCAAAATTTATTAAATACTAAGTCTGCTTGTGATCTAAAGACAAAGGCCATTTCTTCATGCCCTTTCAGCAGCAAGCACACTGAGCTTGGACGGGCAGACAAACAGAGAAGCCCATCTCTGCGGGACAATAGAATGAAAGCGTGTGATTTTAGGCACAGGTTGAAACAGCAAAATGTTCTGCATAAAAATGAGCATCTTCAGTGGCAGCCGCCTGCTGGGAATTACTGCAGTAGCTACAAAACGAGCAAACATTTCTAACTTTTTTTTTTTTAAATCAGTTTCAAATACACCTCATTGCGTGAACCGCAGCAAATTATAATCTGCGGCAAAATATGATTTGCATGAAACTGCAAAAATGAATTTCTTTAAACATGCATCACTGTCGTGCAAAATGTGTGCATTGCCACATAGAATCATTTTATGCTTTGAACTCAAGATACTTTGGTTATCTTTTAAAAGTGCAACACCCGCCCCAGACTCCATTCAACTAAACTCTATTACAAAAATATAATAAATTAGTTGGACAAAATTGCAAATCAATAACTTGTGGATGAATTATAACATGTGATTTAAGTGATCAACCTAGAGCTTTCTTACACACTAGGAAACACCACCCTATACTAGGAACAAATCTTGAAACTTTGAGAAAGGCGAGAAGTCAGCATGCAAAAATGTCATCTATCGTGTCATGTGACATTCCATTCTTTTAATGCGATTTGCACCTAAAAGTTCCGATGACCTCTCTGAAGCTAAAAAAAGACTAAACCACAACACCGCAACTCGAGGGAAACCAAGTAAACAAATGTTCGCATAAACAAAACAAAGTTTCAGCGTTTGATCAGAACGCGTCTTGCGCCGTGACGTCATCGCGACGACGTGCGTTTTACCTTGAAGCTGAGCGGAAAGAGACTCCTGGTGCTGCTGGTATTTCACGGCCATCTCCTCCGTCCTCTTCAGCTGTTTGTGCATCTCGTAAGAAAACATCCCACCGTATATCATGCCAAACACCACCGTGACCAGCAGCAGAGACTGGAAAATCTTCTTCTGCTTCCTGGAGCACACGCCGTTGCCCATGTTCCCTCCTCTCCTGGATTCCACAGAAACTTTCCAGGGAACGATTTTCTCTTCACTCTTCGGCACAGAAACAACTCCGTCCCCTCCGAGATTCCTCATGAAACATTATATTCGCGGGCAGTTGCTAAATGTTTACAAAAGTCTCGCGCTCCGCCAAGTTTTCCAAAGACATTCAACAGATTAAAAAAAAAAAGTGACGGAACGCGGTCGTGCTCGGTCCTCGTGCTCGGTCGAAGCTCTGTGGACTTTTTTTACATAGTGAAAAGCGGTCTTTTTGTTAATTATCTGAAGTTTGGAGCGGCCCGAGCGTACCTTTCGTTACGTGTCACCTAGAGCTGCAGCAGATCATCCAGCGATGAAGCTGAAGGAAATCCCGCCCCTCACAAACATTCGGTTGCTGTGATTGGTCAAGGTAGATGTCAATCAAAAGAGATTCGCTCTGACGGGAGGGGCGTGCGTCTGGGAATGTACACAAAAATGTTTAGAACAGGCAGGAAAATTCGCAGATTAAATAATATTTTTAAAATGCAGATTACATTTTTTAAACTGTAAAAAAAATCATAATAAATAAAGTAACTATAATAAATTAGTTATTTTATTCAACAAGGAGGCATTCATTTCACATTTATATTATGTTATTTTTTTGGAAAATAAATGCTGTTCTTTGAATTTTTCTATTAAGCCAATAATACCAGCAAAATGATTCAGAGCTTCTATAAACCAATCTGTAAAGAGAATTTACTGCTGAAATTAAGACATTACATTTAATTCCCCTTCATTTTGCCATGTTTTGTTATGTTGCAGCCTAATGTTAAACTGCTTTAGGTTTTTGTTTTGTTTCATAAATCTACGCTGCACCATTATGACGTAATACAAGTACAAGTTTGCAAATTATTAGAAATAAAAATGAAATGAATCCACTGCGTACCGTTTTCTGTGACAATTTAGCATAACTTGTAGATTTTACCACACTTCGAGTGGAGTTAACCTGTGGCAAATTCATTTAAATGAGTATCATTTGGAAACGCAAACGCATCTTAATGAAAGGTGTGATAATGCATATCAGAGCAAAAAAAACGAGGGATCAAAAGAATGGCCTGTAGAGCAGAAAAACACGATTGCATCATATCTGGGGTGGAGTTTAAAAAAAAATTGCTGCACAGGTTCACAGAAGCATGCCAAAAACCTATTTTGTGCTTTGTCATTATGATGTATAGCTTACTATGTAAAGCAGCTTAAAAGAAAACTAAAATATGTCGTGGTATGAATACTTTTGAAAGGCACTCTACATAATCATAAAAAAAAAAGAAAAAATATTGAGTA
>NC_056716.1:19783373-19793373 GCF_018831695.1 Puntigrus tetrazona
AAATGAAAAATGTCTGAATACGTTGACTGCCAAACATGCATCACTTACACTGCAACTTTTCCAATATTCATTTATTTCTACAGGTGTTTGAGACACGTTGACTCTTTCCTTCGCCACCTTGTTTTTTTTCCATCACTTTTTCACTATTTTAAAGAGGGTTTGTTGTTCTCATCTCAGACAGACCTGATTGGCCTTTTTATAAGACGAGCTTAAATAATTAAGAACAGAATGATTCTGCCTTTCACCCTCTGATCTTGCGCCGTGTGACCTTTGGTTGATGATCTGTTGAGAGTAAGACTACTTAAATTTACATCAAACATATGTGAAACTAAAGCTTGATATTAAATTTAATATCATATCACTTTATATAGAGTTCATATATATATATATATATATATATATATATATATATATATATATATATATACACACACATTTTCATCTTGCAGCATAATATTTCACTGTTGTTACATTTACTTGTTTTTTATTTTTAAATTGATCTCAGCCACTTCAGGTTTTCTATATATATATATATATATGTATATATATATATATAGTATATATATATATATATCTATAGCCATATATATATATATATATATATATATATATATATATATATATATACATATATATATATATATATATATATATATATATATATATATATATATATATATATATATATATATATATATTAGTACACAAATATTGCAATTCTTATTACATAATATGTATGTGTGTACTGTGTATACATGCAGTTAAATATATATATATTTTAAATATTTACTCTATATTCGTGTATATATTTATATTCTTATATATTACACATAAATATACTTATTATAAAAAAATTATATAGATGTGCATTCTATTTAGCATATACACATAAAATATACACAGATAAAAATATATATAATAATGTAAACAAAAACTTTTGTTAACACTTTTAGAATGTAAAGCTTGTTAATAAACTACAACTTTTCCATGAATAATTTCCCTAATTTGCTGCTTATTAATAGTTAGTATTATGTTTAGGCATTGCAGGGATTAGGACGTAGAATATGGCCGCGTAATATGCAAGCTAATAAACAAATTTATAGGCGTAAATCAGAAATGAAGTGTTATTAAACATTTATTTGGTATGTAAATTTATCAATTCACAGCTGTATCATTATTAAAAACCGCATAGAAAATAAAAGTTTGCACTGTTTATCCGGAACATGTATATAAATACAAACAAATGTTGGACATGTTATTTTGGATGTTATTTTAATCATGATTAATTGTTTAACACTAACAACAATGTATACATATCCACACATTCCACAAAAATATTAAGCAGTACTAATTCATTTATCGCACTAAATCAGATTTCTGCGGCACATTTGATCAGCCTCTCTAGCACGCGTGATATCGCCTTGAAAGTGTATTACGCGGTAATCCATACATCCTCGTCGCCTACATTTACTGGGCGCTTATTTATCAATTCGCAACTACACAGTTTAATCCATATTTGATCATAGCTTATGCCTGAATCGTGTTTGTGGATGGGGATTAGAAAACAAATAACACTTCTGGCTACGCTGGGCCGTTTGTTTATCGCGATTACATTTAGACGCTCAGACACGCTCGCATACGCTTCAACAGACATCAACACGCATTCGCGCAGTAAACATATACATCAACAGGCCCTGTGACATGGAACGGCATGAGCAATACCCGCATGCTGTTCTCCAGAGGCTGGAATATGCATAAGGTGGGAGGACCTGTAGTGGTCCAACTGGACATCTGCCACCGGAATGATAGATCAGCTCTGGAACGACAAAGCACGGGGAAAAATGTATTCATGAACACACAGAGGAACTACACGTGTGTTTGGACGGCAAACAAGTTTCATTTCAATGTAACGTAAGGCAATAAGTGCACTTTTTCAGTTGACAAATGCTCCTGCTGTTATTCTAGACACGCCCCAGCCGCTCATTGGTCAGAAATAAACATTTGCTTTCCAAATATATGCATTACTTCGATTGACAGTGTTCTGCGCCATATTTTGCAAGAATGAAATCCAATACCAATTTCGAGGTGGTAAATCAAAAATAATCTGCGTTTTGTCTACATTTTCGTATAAAATATGATGGCTTTCATGGCATTTTTGGCTTTTAATAAGCATTTACAGTGAAAAGTTGTATCCTTCAATTACAGAAAATTAAAATTAATTTCTCCTCAGTCGTGTGGTACAGTTGTTTGTTGGTATACTCTCAGCCCATTTTCATATTTATAGGAAAAAATTTTAGTACTTTATTTTATGTCTAATCCTAATTTTACTAAAACATAGTTATGGACAGTGACCATAAAGGTGCAATGGCCATATTTCTGTTAAAAACATTGATTTTGCTTTGTTTTGTAATTTGACATCATGACATATTTAAGTAGTAGTGCTGCTTTCAAAATGATTATTCGCAATTCTAAATCACATCCAAAATTATAATATATATATACATATATATATATATATATATATATATATATATGTTGGTTACATATATATATATATACACATACATACACACATATATATGTGAACAATTTTATATTTATCTTAAATATTTTATATAATATAAATTATATGGGGGTTGTAAATAATCATGTAAAATGTATCAAAGATATACAGTATATTTAAAATGTTTAATTCAGTATGTTTTGTGCAAATTAGCATTTCTTTTTTTTTTTTTTACCTTTTCCCCTAAGACGCAGAAACCGTATATATAAGTATTGATACTTTCGTCATTTTTTATGGTTGGATTTGATCTGGTTGTTTATCTTAATAAATCATCATAATGCCATATCTCCCGCTTGAATCCAAAGCAGCATTTATTGTTTGAATTTCCTACAAAATGTCAAGATTTGGAAAGCACAACTGAAAGATACTGTCATACATCAAGTAACTTGCTCCATCTTGTCTGTAGGGAGCGGTCTTTGCAAAAAGGTCGGCTTTATTAATGTCCCTGCTATCTACATTTCACGTTGTTGCTTTGATCTTAATCTTACCTCGCGACATGAATTTGGATTTATCTTGTGTCCGAAGTTCATTTATAATTGCAGTCCGGGTCCAAAAGTCTAACTCATTTCCGGGATGAGCAGGTATAAGGCAAGATATAAAGAAGTAAAAAATATTCTATGTGGTGTGTGTATCCTCTAAAGCAAAACCTTGTATCAGTACCAAAACCCCAGCAGCTATTCCCTACAATGCACTGAGAGTGAAAAGTGAGAGTACGGTAAAAAAAGACAACAGTGTGTTTTAAAAATGTAATAGCATGTATCCGTCACAACGGGCACTTTCATACGCCGCCCGTCTCTGATAGGAATCAATGAAGCGGGTCACGGGCCGCATCTTCTTGTGTCTGAGTTTGAGAAAAACAGACCCAGTGAAGGGTGAGGACTATAAAAGGCATTATTTCTCAGAGAGCAGGGCGTAGCTGTCCTG
This sequence comes from Puntigrus tetrazona, assembly GCF_018831695.1. Classification (NCBI taxonomy): domain Eukaryota; kingdom Metazoa; phylum Chordata; class Actinopteri; order Cypriniformes; family Cyprinidae; genus Puntigrus; species Puntigrus tetrazona. The sequence continues at coordinate 19,786,861 of NC_056716.1, forward strand.
GGAGAACAATGACCAAGTTAATTCTCGCTTTCACCGGTTATGAAGGGAGACAAAGAAAGATGTGGTCATTTTCGAAGCTTCAGATCTGTTATTATTGTGATTTTCGTGTCTCTCTGCTACTTTTAAATGAACTTAAAGTGCTTCTGGGAACACTCAGTAGGGTTCCCAAAGTGAAAATGCCATGCAAAAATCCATCACCACAGAGACCGATTTGTAATAATGTAAGTGAACTTTGAAGTTGTTAAAAGGCAATGTTCTGAAACCTTATAATTTTAGACTTGGAAAAAAAATTATTGTGGAAATCCTAATGACTAGAGGTTTTTGAAGGTAGCATATTCATCTAGATTCTAGAAGAATAAATAAAACTCACAATGCTTCACTGTAAGGTCTAAAAATAACAACGAATAATAGTAATGGTTGAGTCTGTGTATTGTTTTTTTTCCCCCTTATTGCACATCCGAGACTAATAAATGATTTTCTTCCCACTGTAAAGTTTTATCCAAGATAAGATAAGACACGATAAGACGTAATGCAAGAAACTGCAAAATACAGTTTCAAGTTTTTGTGGGGTTTTTTTTTTTTTCTCAGTTAACTTGCATTGGCAGGAATGGAAAACAGTCAAGTGTGGACTATGGATTCATGGGATAAGTAGTTAATCCATTCATAAATCCTCATGTAAACAGTCTTCTGACATTTTCTTTTACATCTATAAATGTTACGTTATAATGTTGATTGCTTTGCATGAGCAGTTTAATTATAATCTTTTTCATATCTGTGGGAGAAGATAGAAATCGGTAAAATTGGTCTCGCATACACACTATATTTAGAATACCAAAATAAACATACTAACTCAATGTTGAAACAAAAATGTTTTTAAAATCGCTTGTGCTGCAAGTAGTTCAATTAAATGTGTACTTTATTTTTTGGCACACATTCATCTGTCCCTAAGGAAAACAGTAAGCTAAATCTACTGTAGTGTAAATCTGATAATATTAATAATACAAATTTACTCTACAGTAGAAGACTGAACAACCATATGAATAAATGTATACATAAATATAAAAATAAAAAAGGTAAAATGTAATATCAAAATAAAACATTAACACATAGATGGAAATAAATATTTAAACCTAAAAAAAAAAAATGTTAAAATATCTTTATTTGTAATAATCAGTGCTGACAATTAACTAAGTGTGCATGCTTCTAAAAATACTGATAGATTTTTTTGTTGTTTAGATTTTTTTTTAGTTTTAAGCTATTTTGTTTTTTACATCTAATGAGCTCAGGTGACAAAAAAAATATTTGAGAATGGTCTGAATAATTAAAAATAATACTTACCTTTCTAATTTTAGATTTTTAAAGAGATTTTATATTGAATATAGCAAAACACATCCCAAGTGAACTGAAGGCCCGCCTAGTACTGACCGCGTTGGGCTCCGCCAGATGTCTCAGTCTGTGTGTGTCTGGCGAGGCACTTATGTCAGTGCTAATGGTTTCCTGTCTGCACTCAGTGACCGGTGGCGGATTCTCTCTGCCAGGGAAATCCCTCTGCTTTCCATGCCTTCATTTGCACGCTGCCACTTCATGCAGTCTTCGGCGCTTTCATCTCGTCTTCCTCCAGAACCTGGCGAACCCTGTCAAGCCGTAAGCAGCCAATTAGAAAAGTTAAAACTGCAATTGGATTCTTGTCATTTAGCGGATACTTTACCGGTGATCAAGCAACCCCTTTCCCAAAGTCGTCCGGTGAGGAGGAGAATCCAGCCATGAACCTCTCATAACAGCTTCTGTGAAAACAAACTGAACATTTTCGCAGTTTACAACCAAAATTGTAACGACATATAAAGCGTTTGGGGCTGCGGGGTTTTGACTTTGATTGGCTGGACTTCAGGAGGATAGTGGATAGTGCTGTAATCAGTCTCGGGTCATCAGGCGCCCTATAGCAAGAGAGCATTCCTGATGAAGATCTCTCCTCTTCATCTGTGTGACTCCTGTCAATACTCCTGCCACATCAAAGACAGAGGCGAGGCTTTGAGCTGCCCAGCGCCTACAGCAACAACTAAAACCTGCACACACACACACACACACACACACACACAGACAGACATCGACTGACAAATGACTACAAAGAAATGCCATACATCACTTGAAAATCGAAAAAACCTAGGGGAATATATTTTGCACAGAAAATTAAAAATAGTTTTTGTCAATATATGTTGAATATAATATAACAATTATTTTAATTAAAAATAAAATATCAATAAGAATAATATAAATTGAATGCTACAGTGCGTGTGTGTTTATTGTTGACCACAACAAAATGTTTTTATTTAAATTTATTTGGAAAAAATTTGAAACTCAAAAAAAATGTATATATTTTTTCAATTAAATTAAACAGCCAAAAAAACTAAAGGGACATAAAAAACTGCAATAAAACTGTCTTTACTAAAAATACAAACAACCTTACTAAAACTGAAAAGATGATAAATAAACTAAAAAATCACTAAAACTAAAAACTGCCGCTGGAATCAAAACACAAGCTAACCCTGAATATTAACAAATATTATAGTAGTATTAAAAATAATATTAAAACCTGTAGTTGTTAAATAATTATATTATGGCTTCCAAAGCACCTAAGATCACATAAATAAATTCAAAATCCAGTTTTAGACCCGATAATATGCCTTTAAGATTTAAAAGAATAAAACATTGGAAACATTATTGTTTTCTTCTCTTAGATCCACATGACTCTCAGATCATCTTGCTTCCATTAAAAGCACCAAATTTATATAGTTACACCTGTTAGCCACTTATTAGTGATAATTAAGCATATATTAATGCTTTATTCTACATCCCTAATCCTACCTAATACTTGAGCTTAACAACTACCTTACTGTTAATAAGCAAGAATTTAATGAAGAAAAAGTTATAATAGTTAACAAGTGTTTACCTATTCTAAAGAGTCCCGGAGTCATCTAAAATCATGCAGGAGAACATGATTATCAGGATTTGTTTTATGTCATTTATTTATTTAAAGAAAAAAAACATTCATCCTAATTGTTCGGTTCAGCTTAAATCTGCTGTTTATTATGCAAACTGCTAACTTCTGTAATAACCAGGACGTTGCACCACAGTTTTCACGAGATGCACTCCACACACACACACACACACACACACACACGCCTGCTCAAGCTGCCCTGATATGAATGAAACATGAGTCAAAGTGGGACAGATATGAATGTTCTTGTTTGTGAGAAATTTTACAAGAAAGGAGAGAGAAGATGTAAGAGTAAAGATGTGTTTTGTGTGAGCTCAGCTCTGGGCCAGTTTGAAAGTGTGTTGATGGAAGAGAGCGTTTTATACTCCTGCGCACACACACACACACACACACACAAGGCCTTATAATCCCGTTACAGCTCCATACAGCACACTAGGCTCCAAAAAGCAAAGCAGCAGTCAGCCTCCAGCAGAGATTTGTCTGTCTAATCGCACAAACACATACACAAAGCGCACAAATACACATAAACACGACCAGGGCTCACAGATAAACGCCATTTTGCAGGCAACTCTTGAGCCACGGCGGAAATACAAAACGCTTTCCCAAAATATGCCAAGCCTTTAGATATGCTAATATTCCATTACACACATAATTCTGTCAGGAAAGGTAAAGCAACACTGCTGGAGGAGAGATGTGTACCATCTGCACCATCATTACAGCCACAAACACACACACACACACACACACACACATATAATAACACTTACATTATTGCTCAAAGCAAGCTGTCATGGTTAAAGGTTTACAACGAATGCTTTAACAAGCGCTTGTAGCGATCTTGAATTTCATGTATGTCGCTGTGGCAAAGAATTTAGTGAATCTGGCACTTGGCCGTTCTGCACCTAAACAACATTTTAGAGCATTTCAGTGTAGATTATCTTCCGAGATCTTGTTCTTTTTTTTTAAATAAATAAAATAATAAATAAAATAATCAATTAATAATAATAATAATAATAATAATAATAATTTTATAAATATTTTTTTAAATATAACAGCAAACAGTTGTTATAAATCCTAATAGCATTTTACACACAGTTATTGGACACTGCATTTAAAATGTTACCATTTTACCAATAAACATTTTTAATTCTTGCTGCAATTCTTCCAGCTGGATACAGCTATAAAAACTCAGCTTATCAAAATAATTTCCTGGTCATAAAAGTCTCTTTGAAAAACATGCAACTTTCCTTATCTCATTAAATCACTGAATCACTTTGGGTTAGGGTTAGAAAGCTAATAGAGAACCATAACTTAGAGATATCAACAGTAATCTTGTAAGAGATGTTCAGATCTGGCTAGATTTGCTTGGATTTATGTGAATGTGTGTGTGTGCGTGTGTGTGTGAGAACTGCACCTCTCGGTGGAGTCTCGCCAGTTGCATTTGTGTAATGAAGTGTATAAGTGTGTCTGTTCACCCACAGGATGTGAATGGATGCTGAAATAAACAAATTAATCAAGGCTGAAGGCAGCGTGTGCTGGGCTAGAGGCTGTTTTAATGAGTGTACAGACTGAACACTAATGAGCTGACTCTAATAAGGGGGGATCTAATGGGCGAGTTGCCGCAGTAGCAGGTATCCGGTAGCGTGGTGTGTGCTGCTAAGGTTTTCTGGGACACGTGCCTCTCTAGACAGACGACCAGTCAGGAACATAAGTATTTTGCTAGGGAATAATCAGAACCTAATAATGTTGTCGCTAGCAGCTTTATAAGGACTTTCATTACTAATTCATTATAATTACAGAACTTATCATCAGTTCTTAATAATGTTATGAAATATTTATTATATACATACCACATAGAGTGTGTGCATATACACACTCACACTGTTTCCACAAAAATAGTGAGCATCACAACTTCTTTCAACTTTGATAATGAGAAATTTTCTTGAGCAGCAAATCAGCATATTAGAATGTTTCTGGACAATCATGTGACACTTGGAGACTGGACTAATGATGCTGAAAAATTCAGCTTTGCATCACAGAAATAAGTCACACTTTAAAAATATAAAACAGTTATTTCGAATCAATAATAATAATATTTCTGCTAGCTTTGCTATTGCACGTACAAGACATTTGACAGCCGACTCGGGACACTAGAAACACAGGGTTTAAGTAGGGCAAACAATGAGGACTTGACTAGATAGTTAACAGACACACACCTGGAACTCAATGAAGCACTAATGACAAAACCAGAACAGGAGCGAGAAGACCAAATATGGGCATAGACGTGGGGAGCAAAACAAAGGAACACAAGGAAGTTTTTACTGTATTTTTTATTCCAAATATTTGATCAAACCAATGTATATAATAATCAAATGAATGTATGAATATAAAATATTAATTTGTGTTAGTTTACTTTCTAGGTAATGTTTAAAAATATAACATTATTGTGATGTACTACCTTCCATTACAGCTCATATGTTATAGTACATATTAAGAGAAGTTAATCTGGTTCTTATTCAAGAAAGAAATAAGTGTAAGAAACAAGTGTCTGAATTCATATTTTTTAATTGCACCATTAATAGCCCATGGCTATTAGTTAACAAAACTTCCCCAATGTAAAAAAAAGAATAATGAATATTAAAACCGATACATGAGATACTATAATAAGCAATTTTATACTAAAATACTTGTTTAATAGATTAACCACAACTACAGAGCTAAATTTCTTCTTGCCTCTATTTATGTTAAACTTTTTGTTAACAAAATCACTACTTATCAAAAGATCTAAAAGTCCTTCCTTTGTGTAATTTCTGTTCAGACTAATCTAGTCCTCACCCCTCATCTAATGGTGTAGCGCTCATATGTCTGAACTCTTCCCTCAAGACAGGCCAAAGCCAGGCAGTCCTCCTCATCCTCATCAGAGTCTTGGAGATCGAGATTCTCCACGGTCTGACCTCCATGATCTCCTGAGCGATGCAGACAGCGGTCGACTGCTGATAGTGCCTAAAAAGATAAATAAGATGAACGAGATTACGAGAAGAAGAAGAAGAAGAAAAAACACAACTGCCAACTACCCTCTGACTTGAGGAATCTGAATTAGTTACACATCAAAGTTTAATAATTACGGTTAGAGGTTTGTTCAGATCTCTAACACTAAGTATGAGCAATAATAATAGTGATGCTTGGCTCTACAGTTATAATGCTAATAACTGTGACCAACGGGAAACAGAAAGATGATGGGAAAAGGCAAAAGAGAGATGTTAAAGCGACTGACGGAAAAGCACACACAGAAAGACGGGGCGATGGGATTAGCGCGCTTGGTTAGCCAGTCAGAATTATTTACTGTCACACACTGACCTAATCAGCTTCAATCAAACAGAGCTTTTAAAAGCTCTCGATCCAGCAAATCACAATACTTACACTCCACACACTTCTCTCTCCTCTATGTGGCTCTTTCATTACATTCCCTAGCTTCTTCTTGTCTTGTGTGATCTTTCTCATGCTGATGGTGAAGTGAA